>NC_090235.1:13290000-13335000 GCF_024489055.1 Chanodichthys erythropterus
AATTATTATATATTCTTTATAAAATCCTGAAAGTGACCCAATATCTTCACAAACACATCCTAATGTCCTGAGACTCAAATGAATTGTTCATGAGAGTCTGTATCAGTCAGAAGCTGGAGCTGAGGAGGGTTTAGTTGAGCCTCATTAGCACAGAATAAATCAATGTCCTGAAAACACCTTATTTAAACTCTATTAAATACTTGTTTACTGAGGTGTTAACACAAACACACACTCAGCGGTGGTTTACCTGGCGAAGCCGACGCCTCTGCTCATGCCGCAGGCATCTCGCAATATCCGTGTGGAGATCACATGACCGAAGGGTCGAAGCACCGCCTCCAGCTCCTGTTCATCCATAGAGACGGGCAGATTAGACAGGTACAGGTTAGTGGGGTCCTGCTCCTGCTGCTACAGACACACAGACACACACAGATCATTCATGAGACTTAAGTTTGAAAGATTACAATTTATCAAACATAATGTGGTTTTGTTGCATTGTATGATTCACAAAATCATGCATGATGACAAATATTTGATTGTGTCAGTAGTGTGAGAACATGAACATGTGTGTAACTGTGTGAGAATGTGAGTTTGTGATGAAGGATCAGGGTTCGACTCACACTGACAGACCAACACACACTAATAAACACTAATAAACAGCACTGAGAGACACTGACAGCAGGCTGACAGCACATAAAGCTCCTCTGTCACGTTAATGTCCTTTAATAGTGAGTCAAACACGCTTCACTGCCATGGAGTAAATTACACTGCCACTGAAGCCTGTGTGTGTGTGTGTGTGTGTGTGTGTGTGTGTGTGTGTGTGTGTGTGTGTGTGTGTGTGTGTGTGTGTGTGTGTGTGTGTGAGAGTACAGCTGAATATTGCAGTAAGCAACGCCGGGGCTAGTTGTCACAGGTCTGTCTCTTAGAAACTTGATGGTCAATTATGCAAATGCTTGTTTTCTCTAGAAGTAGTTTAATATATTGGCTTCAAATACCTGATACAATACATACAATTATAATAAAATTAACATTTTAATTTAATAATTTAATAAATATACAAAAGTTTGAAATAATAATTAAGATTTGTTAATGTCTCTAAGCAATCTCTTCTGCTCATCAAGGCTGCATGTATTTCATAAAAAATACAGTTATGTTGTGAATTATTATTACAATTTAAAGCTTTAAAGTATGTGAACATTTTTGTAAAATGTAATTTATTCCTGTGATCTAAGCTGAATTTTCAGCATCATCAAAAACATGTACATATTAAAAAAAAAAAAAATTACAAACCCGAATCCAAAAAATTTGGGACACTGTATAAATTGTGAATAAAAAAGGAATGCAATAATTCACAAATCTCATTAACTTATATTTTATTCACAATATAATATAGATAACATATCAAATGTTGAAAGTGAGATATTTTGAAATGTCATGCCAAATATTGTCTCATTTTGGATTTCATGAGAGCTACACATTCCAAAAAAGTTGGGACAGGTAGCAATAAGAGGCCGGAAAAGTTAAATGTACATATAAGGAACAGCTGGAGGACCAATTTGCAACTTATTAGGTCAATTGGAAACATGATTGGGTATAAAAAGAGCCTCTCAGAGTGGCAGTGTCTCTCAGAAGTCAAGATGGGCAGAGGATCACCAATTCCCCCCAATGCTGCAGCATAGTTGAAAATAGTGGAGCAATATCAGAAAGGAGTTTCTCACAGAAAATTTGCAAAGAATTTGAAGTTATCATCATCTACAGTGCATAATATCATCCAAAGATTCAGAGAATCTGGAACAATCTCTGTGCGTAAGGGTCAAGGCCGGAAAACCACACTGGATCTTCGGGCCCTTAGACGGCACTGCATCACATACAGGAATGCTACTGTAATGGAAATCACGACATGGGCTCAGGAATACTTCCAGAAAACATTTTCGGTGAACACAATCCACCGTGCCATTCGCCGTTGCCGGCTAAAACTCTATAGGTCAAAAAAGAAGCCGTATCTAAACACGATCCAGAAGCGCAGGCGTTTTCTCTGGGCCAAGGCTCATTTAAAATGGACTGTGGCAAAGTGGAAAACTGTTCTGTGGTCAGACGAATCAAAATTTAAGTTTTTTTGGAAAAATGGGACGCCAAGGACAACCCAAGTTGTCATCAGCGCTCAGTTCAGAAGCCTGCATCTCTGATGGTATGGGGTTGCATGAGTGCGTGTGGCATGGGCAGCTTACACATCTGGAAAGGCACCATCAATGCTGAAAGGTATATCCAAGTTCTAGAACAACATATGCTCCCATCCAGACGTCGTCTCTTTCAGGGAAGACCTTGCATTTTCCAACATGACAATGCCAGACCACATACTGCATCAGTTACAACATCATGGCTGCGTAGAAGAAGGATCCGGGTACTGAAACGGCCAGCCTGCAGTCCAGATCTTTCACCCATAGAAAACATTTGTCGCATCATAAAGAGGAAGATGCGACAAAGAAGACCTAAGACAGTTGAGCAACTAGAAGCCTGTATTAGACAAGAATGGGACAACATTCCTATTCCTAAACTTGAGCAACTTGTCTCCTCAGTCCCCAGACGTTTGCAGACTGTTATAAAAAGAAGAGGGGATGCCACACAGTGGTAAACATGACCTTGTCCCAAATTTTTTGAGATGTGTTGATGCCATGAAATTTAAAATCAACTTATTTTTCCCTTAAAATGATACATTTTCTCAGTTTAAACATTCGATATGTCATCTATGTTGTATTCTGAATAAAATATTGAAATTTGAAACTTCCACATCATTGCATTCTGTTTTTATTCACAATTTGTACAGTGTCCCAACTTTTTTTGAATCGGGTTTGTAATTCAAGAAATATAATTTAAATACTTTAGGAATTACATATAATATAGATCATTAATATTATTAAATAATATATTATAATTAGTTTATTTAATTAATAAAAATATATGAATGAAAATTATTTAATATAATAAAATATAATTAATATTAATTTATTTATATATATATATATATATATATATATATATATATATATATATATATATATATATATATATATATATATATATTCATTAATTTATATGAAGTGTGGACTAAAAAGTGTGACATGTTGTACTACATCTGTCACACGTGTGTTATGGTCCTTCTAACCCATGAAGCCACACACACACACACACACACACACACACAGAATGTTTATTGTACTGTATGTATTCATATGCATGTGCAAGTGTATGTGTGTGTCCATCTCCGTCTGTGTCTGGCATGTACATATTCAATGTGTTTCATGTTTTGGAAGGATTGCACAGGAAACAGACGTGCCTGGCAGTGTGTGTGTGTGTGTGTGTTTCATCCTGTTGTGTAAACAAACATAAACACACACTTGGACTCCACACATATGGTCTTCCCGACGCTCTGATTATTGTGGGAAACCCGTTCTGTGCACGTTTGTTGTTTAATATGCCTTTAGAAATTAGACAAATAATGAGTCTGATCATGTGACCAGCGACTCAGATCTCGATCACAGCTTAACAAAGCGGTTAAGATCCCACGTTTCATATCCTCTCATCCTGTCTGTATCAAACGCTCCATGTTCTCAATATCCTCTTCTGTACACACCATGTTTAGAAAACTTCCTTTATAGCCTTAGATTAGACCTTCAGTTTCCCAGAAGCCCCTGCTGCTGTAACTACACTAATAAGAATCAGGCGGCAACAGTTAATTGGAGAGATGAAGCATGAGAGACATGTCTGCTTCTCTGGCATTTCTTCTTACAGCAGACAGCAAAGTTTCCTCACATGTTTCTCCTGAGAAAAACATCTGGTGTTTTTTGAAACGTGGTGTTTTTAATTATTTTTTGTTATGTTTCAATTAGTGTCTCTTCAGCTTATACAACAATTTTATTTGAGTTAAAGTTTATTTTATTTAAAGTAACAAACAATCACTGTGTTCAAATATGCCTACTTCCATACTATATAGATATAAAAAAGTCCATACAAAAAGTCCCCGGATGACCTACTACCTCTGATAATATTCTGAAGTGTGCATTTGATGGACTCTTTACTATCCCATGAGGCCATGGGAGAGGATTTGTGAATGTCAGTGAAGCAATGCCACAGGTCACATGACAGTGACAAATTTCATTCATACTACACACACAAATACTATCTAGAACATACTTTTTTAATCTAGTACCAACTATACAGTATGTGATTTCAGACGCAGTGCATCTTTCAGAGCCTGTTATAACTCCTCCCACTCATCCCATAAACAGCTGTTTCCACGGCAACGGTGTGTGTTTATGTATACATGTGAAATTATATGTTTGTGTGTGTTCTCTAGAGGTCTGTTCAGTGCATGTCAACAACAGGCAGAATACATTTACTCAAAAACATTATCATAAACATTAATATGCAAAAATAACCCACACAAAAACTGCCATCGTAAGCATCTAAATCATCATTACTACAGTAAAACTATGAGATCTCCCTCAAATAGACACTTTCACAGTCTTTCAGTCTTTTTATGGCAGCGCAAGTCTTACAATCAATGCAAAATACACATGTATACTTTAGTTTAGTATCTCACGATACTTGCTGATTGTTCACAGTGTGCTCGATGATGCATAATTCACACAAAGCTTCATGGGAATAGCGTGGATACAAATCTGTTTTCCTATGGAAAACACGGCCTAATGAGCAGCGGATCTTCCTGGCAATTCAGGTGAGTGGGGATATTTACATTTGATTAGCATCTCATTATCATTAGATTAGCGAACTGATAGCGAGAAACTTAACTGAAGAAATATTGCAGGAAACAAAAGTGAAATATCAATATTTAAGCTAACGTGAAACCAAAACTGACTCAGTCTACGTGTGTGTTCCTGCTGCTACTGTGAGTGATTTATCAGAAAGTTATTCTAAACAAAAATTACAATAACTTTCTCCAGCTCTGAACAACTTTCCTTTTCCGCTGATGCCATCTGGCTCAGATCTGGAACAGACGGTAAGTTTTGAAGGGCAATGAGAGGGAGTTGTGATACCAGAGGAGAGAGATGCATTATGGGATTGGGTTCTCCTGCCTCGCTGCTCTAATTACAGATCAATCTCAGTCTGAGTTCAGAAACACACTCTCTGAATCATCTTAATAGAGGGTTTCTGCAGAGATTTTTTTAATTAAATGTACATTCATATTTATGCATTTATCCAAAGAGACTTCAATTTCAAACAAAAACAATTCATCAAAGAACCAGTAATTTTCATAATGCACAATGCCAAGGTTTATTTGACAACTAGATTAGGAAGCGCGCTAGAGATGAGGAGAAATTTTCTTGCTTTGTATTTCCAAAAATACTTATGAATATTCATATCTTTTTTTCTTAAGAGATCAAATTCTTCAAAAGTCAATAATGTTTTTTTTTTTATATTTTTTTATGATCTGCACAAATAAAATTACCATATATCCCTGCAGAACAAACCTAAAAAATCTCAAAATAAATCATGTATTGCAGATTCTGTTACTTAATTAAACATTCAACAGAAAAACAGTCACAGCATCCTAATTCGCCTACTTATACTATGCTCTATCGAAGAAAAAGTACATATTTTGTGTAGCAGAAGAGTAGGCAAGTTTTAAGACAACTAAGTGCGTCAATTATGACAAAGTAGTATAAGTGCATCCTGTCAGCGTTTAAACTGGTCTGTCACAGTTAAAATCCTCCACATTCAACTTAACGTATCTTTATAAAAGTTCACAATGCTGTTGCAGATGAAATATAATGTGGATAACATTCAATAAACATGTTTTCATTTCAACATGTTAGATACTGATTATTAATCAATCAAACACCTTTATCTAAACCTCTCTACTTAACCATCAGTCTATCCACCATGTTTGTAGTTTAACAGGTTTTATTTGTAGTTTGTAGTTCTAATTGAATCTTTGTGTAATGCGCAATGGGCTGTGGGTAATATTAGCATGGATCTGCACTTCAGATCCTAACCAGATAAAGTAGCTACTGTAACTTTGAAATACAATTTCGGACACACTAACTCTAATTTTGCATAATATTTAGACATATTGTATGCAAATTGGGATGTAGCAAATTCTAGACAATATTTGCATGTGCAGTGAAGTACCAATACATACAAATTAGGTTGACTGATAGATTTAGATTTTGTGCATTAAATGGGACTTTACATTATAAACAAGCCCAAAATACACCAGGACTCTTATTTTGAAATGTCTATGCATTAAAGATGTGGGAGAGAAAATATGCTTCTTACAGCTATCTACAACATATATAAATGTAAACATGATCATAATTCATCAATAATAAATCAATCGTTTGGCATAAATGTGTGTTATTTACTGAGCTGCTGAAACCGCAAACCTATATACTGCATTTTTACTTTGAAATATACATTTATTTACTTAAATAATAAGGAAAATTAGGCCATATAGCATTTCCTGTTTTTCCATCCCCAAATTTATTATGCCATTTAAGATGTTTAAATTCATATGTATTTTACACCCTTAAATCTGATCAAACCGAACGAGTTTTTAAGAAGCTGCAGGAACTTTGTGACTGTGTTTACATGCACCGGTTTCTATCAGACGGCAGATTCAGAATGAATCAGATCTGTTTACATACATTACAAACTAAACCTCTGTGCGTTTGATGAGAAGCTTGAGTCCTGTCAGTGAAGAGACACTGTGAGAATGAGAGCTGCATTTAGAGACACATCACCTGATTCTGTGTGTGTGTCTGAGAAACAGAGGAAAGAATCTGTTAGACCAACTAATTAACACCCGACTCAACTGTCAAACAGTAACGAGAGAGACAGAAAGTGCAGATTTTATAAAGCTCACAAAGGAGGAAAGTCATAGCACAATAGCAAACCACAATCATCCAATCAATTCCCTACAGACAAAGTCAAGCCTCGTCCTACATTTGTTCTTGTTTGCAAAGCATTTCACTCTGACAGACGCCACAATAGAGAAGAAAAGACTAGTGCAACTTCTGTTTCTGAGGGACAAAACATCATGAGGAAAAACAGATAAATATGTCAAAACGACACTGTGTTCATGTTATACTACTATCAGTTCACTCCTGGGAATCGAACCCATGACCTTCGTGTTGGTGCATGAAACATTCATATTTTTAAACACATCAAATGTCTGTTTGAAAGTGCAGAAGATAAAACAGCTCATAAAATCTTTAGTTACAGCCGTGAGGATGATGAAGGGATGAAGATGTCTTACCTTTGCCATCTGCGCTTGCACACCGGAGGCCTTCAGAGACAAAACAGCCTTCTGTGCCGCTGCCGGACAGTCGAAGTCCACGAAACCATAACCTACAGACACAGCAGAGCGTTAATGTGAAGTCACATGACCGACATCAAGTCTTAAACAGGAAGAGACCATCTGACTGACATGTAAAGCAACAGTTCACTGATTCTGATCAATCACGAAACATTCTAATATTCCCAAAAATACTTCTTAAGAGTGTTTGTATATTTTTTCTTAAGATTATTCGAGTTTAAATACTTGAAAATCTTTGTAAATCATCGTAAATAACTTCTTAAAGTGGATGGCATTCAACTTGTCTTATCTTTTTTTGTTAAGACTTTTTAAGATTTTTTTTAAGACCTGCACAAGCAAATGTTAAGACTTAAACAATAATTCTTAAGATAAAACCCAATTTAAATTCTTGAAAATAAAAATCATTGTAAATAACTTTTTAAAGTGACGCAATGTGTCATAAATGTTACAGTGGTAAGATATTTCATTTGTTTATTGGGTTGTTTATTTGAGTTAATTGTTGTGATCATTACACCTAGCTACTTTACAAGGTTTAATTAGTTAACATTAGTTAATGCACTAACTAACAATGAGTAATATATACAATATATGCAATGTTCATACAATCAGATATTTCTAAAAATCTTAAGTACATTCAGATAAAAAAAATCTTAATTTCTAAAATATTTTTAAGAACATCCTATTTTTTCTGAAAAAGAAAATGACATCCTAAGATAATTTTTTTTTTGAACATTTCTTACTTTCTTATGAATATTTATGCATATGGCCGCTCTCATTTGTGCTGAATGCTGCCAAAAATTGTCATAATTATAGTGTAAAATTAAAAATGAGGTCCCTATTTGACTCATTTTTGTAGAGTTGTTACTGAACTTCAAATTAAAAAATAAATAAAAAAAATAAAAAATAAAAAAATCACATTAAGCATAATTAATCATGACCAATCATTGCTAGCTAGTGTGATGTGTTGATTTTTGATGCTTAATTGCAACAATTAATTTGAAATAACCCAATAAATTAATCACAAAAAAAGGAGATTTTTTCCCCCAAAATCTTGCATTCTTCTTAAGAACATTCTTAAGAAGTATTTTTGGAAAATATGGATAATATAAAAAGTGCGAGGATGCGGATTTGCCGCTCTATAATGTGACATGACGCCTCAGTTCTAGTGAAGCAGCAGCCTGAACTGATCAAAACTGAACAGTTACAGCGCAAAATAAACATGAATTAACAACTAAAGGTATGTTAAAATATACAGATCAACTTATCTAAATCCATATCATGTTTTGTGTAATCAAGCTCAATCATTGTTTCATAGGCAGAAAAGACGTTAATAAAATGCTGGTAAACAACAAACGTAACGTCACATTTACCTCAGAACAAACCTATTCATCATGACCATAAACTCGTTAGTCAGCAAGAAAAATGAACTCTAGAGAGGAGCATTTAGCTTAATATATTCACCATATTACATAGCCTATTAATTATATTTTTTAATGTTCTTTAATAACATATAATGCATGTTTGAATAAATCAATTTGATAGCCAATTTAAATGTTTATATTTCAAAAAACGAATTGGAGTAGAAATCATTTTAAAGTTAGTACTACCAACTTTATTATTATAAAAATTTCCTTAAGTGTAATTTAAGTTTGTATACATTTAAGTTAATTTTAACCTACAATATTAATGTAGTACCAACTGATTCCCATGTATATTTTACAGCATTAGTTGAGAGATTTGTTTTTTCGTGAGAAAATGTGCCATGTGCTGTACACTCTAAAAACTAATTCAGGTGACCTTTAGTCATTACTTAAATATATATATTGTTGTGAAATAAAAAATCAAGTTCTGAAATGCTGTTAGACTTTTTACTTGTAATTGTTATTTTATTGAGCTTGCATGACACACAAATTATGCCTATTGATTCAATATACTATCATGACTTGTCATAGTTTAACATTTTCAGTTGATCAAAAATGTATTTAATTTTAAGTTCTGTTAATGTAAAATACAATATGATGACGTGTAAACGTGTTTCACTGTTTTGAGTTGTATGAACACTTCTTTTAATTTAGACGAACTTAAGTTAAGTGAAACTGGGCTAGGATTTATATTTCCCATCATGCTTTGCCAATGGCACTTGAAAGGGAGAGTAAATGCTAAAATGAAGTGCTATATAATGTTTTTTGCACAAGATTACTGGTAAGGGAGATTTAGCAGTAATTAGTGTTTTGTTATGCTAATTTAGAAGAGTTTCTGTTAATGTGGGTTTTTGGAGATTTACCATCATGGTGCTTAGTACGTTCATGTAACTTAGAAATGCATCTTATTGTGTCCAAAACCTTGCGTCTTCACCTTACTTAAAACATTATGTTGGATCAACTTAAATAGTTGCATCATGTTGACAATTAAGTTCATGTTACTTAGAAATGTGTTTTTATTGCGGCAAAAAAACGTCTTCACCTTACTTACAACATTATGTTGGATCAACTCAAAATATTGCTTTGAATTAATGTAATTCTCCCAATTGGCTTAGGTTAAAAATTCTAGTGGAAAACGTAAACATATTTTTTATGTTTTATTTTTTAGAGTCTACCTGATATACAGTATATCCAAAATAACTGATATTGAAACAAAATGCATAACTATGATGACAAGAAATTCTGCAAAACAGAAAGTGATACAGGGTGATATTGTGACATAGTGATAAGCCTAATCTTTCCATTATTGTTAACAATAGTTGCACACTTAAATGTGCATAGAAAATTGACAGCCGGGAACACGATCACGGGAAGATTTGCTTAGGGCCCCCAATAACCTAAACACGCCACTGCCTGATCCTCGAGCGCATCATGTCTAAAGAAGCAGTCAAACTTTGTGAAGCTGCGCTCAGGAAAACCCAGACTAACTAAACGCGCTTTCCATTATCTGATCACCTTTAACCAAGAGGCGTTCGAGAAACACCTGAAGACCCTCGGGAATCATCTCGCATTAAACCCTTCATACGCTCGTCTCCTTGGCAACAACCCTTCGTTTTCTGCTCCGACTTCACTTTCCTCCTTCGCGTTCCCCAATTTTCCTGACCTCATCCATCAGCGAGCCGAGAGGAAACCCGCAAACCTGATTAATGAGTTATGAGATATTTATGAGCGATCGCTCTTTCCCACAATCCCTCACTGGTCCTTTATTTTCCGTCACACCTTCATTCTCAGGGCTGTATCAGCAGATAAGGGTCACACTGGTGTTAATTAAAATTTCATGGCAGATTAAATGCGTACACACACACACACACACCCGCGCACATATGCACGGTCTTTGGATTAAAGCCGTCAGCGGCAGCCCGTTATCCAGGAGAGATGAAGGTTTAATTAGAGAGGAAGTAGGTTATAAGACCCTCTTCACACATCAAATCCTCAAATCCTTCCTCATGGACACACTAGGGAAAAAATAATATGAGTGGAAAGCTTTAAGAGTTATAGAAGGGCTAGATTACCCTACAAAGAGTACTGTAGGGGTGTCCTCGACTACGGATTTACATAGTCGAATCCGATTGCCTATATTCGACTGATAGTCGAAAAATTAAAGTAAGGCCTATAGCCTACCCGCGGCTTAAGACAACTGTTATTTTCTTTCACGCACAGCACAGAGAAACATCTTTCTAATAAACCGACCAAACTGCCTGTCAAGTGATAGACGAAACTGACAATGATTTTATCTTTTTTAAACAAATGAAAGGCAACGTGGATAAATATTCACAGCCACGATGTACAGAACACCACTCAAAGATATAGAAGAAAATGAATAAAACATTTTGGATCAATAAACTTTAAAATATATATATTATAACTGCAGAAAGGCCACACTGCAGATAGATATACATTTCATATGTCGGCAAATCAAATTAAATCGGCTAAATTGTCTGTGAGAGCAAGCGTTAACTAATCTACAGCGCAACATTGATGCACCAAAACAAAAAATGAAATTAATTAAATTATAATTATTTAATCAAACATTAATTTACAGAATTGAATTAGAACAAAATATACTGTTCTAATAAAAAAAGCCTACACTCTAAAAAATGCTGTTAAAAACAACCCAAGTTGGGTTGAAAATGGACAAACCCAGCAATTGGGTTGTTTTAACCCAGCGGTTGGGTTAAATGTTAGCCCAACCTGCTGGGTAGTTTTATTTAAACCAACTATTATTTAAAAATTGCTATATGGCTAGCTTAAAATGAACCCAAAATAGTTGGGAAATGAAAAACCAGATGCAATTAGAGACAACAGTAATAGACAAAAGGTGAATGTTTATTAATACGCTTTAATATTTTATTAATATAAATTTATTAATAAGCAATTTAATAAATGTTTATTGTTTAATAATTATTCATTGAACATTAATAAATGTTCATTTCCAACATACTTTGGGTTAATTTTAATTAAGCAATACAGTAATTTTCAAACAATAGTTGAGTTAAATAAAACTACCCAGCAGATTGAGCAAACATTTAACCCAACCACTGAGTTAAAACAACCCAATTGCTGGGTTTGTACGTTTTCAACCCAACTTGGGTTGTTTTTAACCCAGCATTTTTTAGAGTGTAATTAAAAAAATGAAATATGATCAAGTCAAACTGCAAAATGCCTGAAGTGCAGGGGAACATGTTCAAAACACAAGCCACAAATAGTTAAATTAGATGAGGGATCAATAATTAAATTAAAATTAAAGAAATTATTAAAATAACGAAAGTATAGCTAGAATTGTCAGCTTGTCTTTTTAACTGCAGAGACAATAAACGCTAAACTGGATTGGCAGTCTTTTTAGCTAAACACTAACAGCATCCAAAAATCAAATTACATCCGGCTGAAATAGTTTGAAATCGCTTGTAGCTACCCTACCTACTAGTCAGCTCGTTGGCCAGCAGAAGCGCGCCGCAGTGTTTGTTGTTGTTGGCACAACTTGCATCATAAGTTTTTTTGATCATGTGAGATTGGTAGTCGAATCAGGCTCCTCCTATCTGAGATTCGAATCGTCGACTATTCAGGGTCACCCCTAGAGTACTGTATCATATTTGATACGCAAAAGACTGTAAATGATCAAAACTTCACTGATAAACCTGTCGCACACAATCTCCTCCAGTCATTCTGTCTCTGATTGATAGTTTAGACTCTTTTATCAAGTAAAAGTCTTTTAGTATAATTATACAAACGTCCTCCTTCAGCTCGTGCATCATGTCTTTCTGCTGTCAAATCTCTGCTGATTTTATCAAGTAAATGCAAGAATAACTTTGATATTGTTAGCATTATTTCAACTGGAATGAAGCAGGTTTATTAGAAAAATCATCAAATATGATCATCAGGCTTTTGAGGAAGGTTTATTTGTTCATGTCTCAATCACTGCATTGCATTGCATTATATTATATGTTTAAAAACTACAGAGCTTTGATCATAACACTAAGCATTTAAATATCATCTTACTAAGGCATATTATTGTAAGATATTGATATTATTATGCATTTTATGTCAGTATCTGCTGTACTGTTATAAAGATCTCATTCATTTACATCAAAAGTTCATCACTTTTTGTCCATATAAATATCAGCATCTGCGCCAAACTGCATGTTTTCTCAGTTTGTGCCTCTGAATAAACTTGTTTTTTCTCACTATATCAGATGATATGAGCCATAAAAGCCTGATAGATCAAATATGATTCAAATGCAAAACATAAAACACATATCCAAACAGTGCAAATAATTTCAGTTATTCAATTTTTATTTTCAAATATTGCAAATATTATTCGCAGACTGCGAAGACAAACACTAAAAGAACTCTTATGATGAAAGTTTCACAAACCCTGATGATAAAAAGCAGACAAAATGAACATTAACAGAAGTGTAGAATGACTTAGAAGTTGATATATTCAGGTATAATAAACCAGTAAATAGTATAAAATGGGTGTCGTGATGTGTTCAAACAAGGGCACATCATAAAAACTCAAAATTCATGCTGCGAGATGTTGAATAAACAACTAAAACATCACTTTAATAGTGTAACTGACCGATGAACAACTAATAGACATCTATAACTGCACAAACTATCATTCTCCTCCTTACACATAACAGAGACTTACAGATGCAGATGAGAAGTGAAGCTCATAATGAGACTATAATGAGATTTAGGCAATAAACTTTCCCTCATGTTTATGCAATACTTCGCTCAAATTAATGCAGAATAATGAAAAGTGCATTTAAACGCGAGTGAAGAGGCTTGCTGTGTCATGCAAACTTTACTGCAAAAGTTTGTGCTCTTTTCACTTGAGTTTGTGTTCCTCGTGTGATCTGTGCGTGTCTTGTGAACATCTTACTCTGATTATGGGAAATAATCACATTATTGGTGCTCAAAAACGAATTAAAGCTAAAACAACCAAAAATCATCTAGATAAACAAGTCCACCAATCAGTAGTTGACCATCCCTAGAGCGACGGCCACATAATCTGTTTAACATTATATAATAAAAATATAAAAACAGTCGTGTACCTTTACACTGGTTTGTGTTCTTGTCCAGGATGGCCTTAGTAGATACGATTTTCCCATATCTGTGAGGATAGAAATGACAAACATTATCAGACATTGATAAAACATCAATCCAAGAACATTGTGAGTATTTTTATAGTTTACACTTGCACATTCACAACTTAGGGTGAGATTAGGGTTTGTTTGTGTAGCTGCAGTTCTCACAGGCGTCTCGTTTTCCTGCTTTATTTGCACATTTAACCAGAACTTTTATGCATTTAGCAGAAACTTCAAGCAACTTACAATTTTATTACTCTCTTGAAATCATTTATGGTGTTAATAAAGCTTTTTTTCACCCAAAACAGTCAGAAGTTAGTTATTCGTGATGATTTCTACAACTGCACTGGCTGTTTTTGCAGCTGTATCTTGTAATCACAATCCTGTTTGAGTCTGAATCTCTTTCACATGCACACTAAATGTTGTGTATTGTAAATACGTCTGTATAGCTTGTGTAGTTCAGTCAGAATGTGAGTGTGAACTTGTGAACTCAGCGTGTGTGTGTATATAAATAAACTCAACAGTGTCAGTGTGTTTCAGTCTGTCATCTTTTCTCCAGCAGGGATAATTGTGCCATTTCCCACAGCACTGGAAACACTGTTAACAGCACAATGTGTGTGTGTGTGTGTGTGTGTGTGTGTGTGTGTGTGTGTGTGTGTGTGTGTGTGTGTGAGAGAGAGAGAGAGAGAGAGAGAGAGAGAGTGTAACCTTTTAAAGTAGGAATGAAATCCAAACTGACCCTATTTATTTTCTTTATGTATGTCACTGGTCTTATTGTGAATGATTTATATGTTCTATATATACAAACCCGATTCCAAAAAAGTTGGGACACTGTACAAATTGTGAATAAAAACAGAATGCAATGATGTGGAAGTTTCAAATTTCAATATTTTATTCAGAATACAACATAGATGACATATCGAATGTTTAAACTGAGAAAATGTATCATTTTAAGGGAAAAATAAGTTGATTTTAAATTTCATGGCATCAACACATCTCAAAAAATGGCCATGTTTACCACTGTGTGGCATCCCCTCTTCTTTTTATAACAGTCTGCAAATGTCTGGGGACTGAGGAGACAAGTTGCTCAAGTTTAGGAATAGGAATGTTGTTCCATTCTTGTCTAATACAGGCTTTTAGTTGCTCAACTGTCTTAGGTCTGGACTGCAGGCTGGCCATTTCAGTATCAGGATCCTTCTTCTACGCAGCCATGATGTTGTAATTGATGCAGTATGTGGTCTGGCATTGTCATGTTGGAAAATGCAAGGTCTTTCCTGAAAGAGACGACGTCTGGATGGGAGCACATGTTGTTCTAGAACTTGGATATACCTTTCAGCATTGATGGTGCCTTTCCAGATGTGTAAGCTGCCCATGCCACACGCACTCATGCCACCCCATACCATCAGAGATGCAGGCTTCTGAACTGAGCGCTGATAACAACTTGGGTTGTCCTTGTCCTCTTTAGTCCGGATGACATGGCATCCCAGTTTTCCAAAAAGACCTTCAAATTTTGATTCATCTGACCACAGAACAGTTTTCCACTTTGTCACAGTCCATTTTAAATGAGCCTTGGCCCAGAGAAAACGCCTGCGCTTCTGGATCATGTTTAGATACGGCTTCTTTTTTGACCTATAGAGTTTTAGCCGGCAACGGCGAATGGCACGGTGGATTGTGTTCATTGACAATGTTTTCTGGAAGTATTCCTGAGCCCATGTTGTGATTTCCATTACAGTAGCATTCCTGTATGTGATGCAGTGCCGTCTAAGGGCCCGAAGATCCAGTATGGTTTTCCGGCCTTGACCCTTACGCACAGAGATTGTTCCAGATTCTCTGAATCTTTGGATGATATTATGCACTGTAGTTGATGATAACTTCAAACTCTTTGCAATTTTTCTCTGAGAAACTCCTTTCTGATATTGCTCCACTATTTTTGGCCACAGCATTGGGGGAATTGGTGATCCTCTGCCCATCTTGACTTCTGAGAGACACTGCCACTCTGAGAGGCTCTTTTTATACCCAATCATGTTGCCAATTGACCTAATAAGTTGCAAATTGGTCCTCCAGCTGTTCCTTATATGTACATTTAACTTTTCCAGCCTCTTATTGCTACCTGTCCCAACTTTTTTGGAATGTGTAGCTCTCATGAAATCCAAAATGAGCCAATATTTGGCATGACATTTCAAAAACGTCTCTCTTTCAACATTTGATATGTTATCTATATTCTATTGTGAATAAAATATAAGTTTAAGAGATTTGTAAATTATTGCATTCCTTTTTTATTCACAATTTGTTCAGTGTCCCAACTTTTTTTGCAATCGGGTTTGTATATTTATTAATGTTTTAAATATATACAATATTAAAAAAAAAAGGAAACTAAAAAATATAAAACATTTAATTAAATGTGAAATGTTAAAGTAAAAAGACTGAAATAGTATTTTCATGTAAAACATATACCAATAATCTTATTAAAACAGTTTTTACAGGTGATACTTTAGTTTAGGGTCCAATTCTCACTATGAACTAGTTAGCATACATGTTTCTGGGATATTGGCTGTTTATTAGTACTTATAAAACACATATTAATGCCTTTTTCTGCATAATCATATTCTACATCCCTTAATCCTACCCCATACCTAAACTTAACAACTACCTTACTAACTATTAATAATCAGTAATTAGGAGTTTATGGAGGCAAAAGTCATAGTTAATAGTGAGAATTGGACCCTAAACTAAAGTGTGACCATTTTACAGTGTACTTTCTTTCTCATTTGATAGATTTATAAAAACTTCCCTCATAATTATGTCACAATAAGTGGTCGCAGCTTTGGTTTCATGAAGACTTGTTGTGTGATGAAAGAATATCACGATAGTCTGTCACATAAACACATAAAAGCAACCATAAAGATAACCATCAACATCAGGCTATAAGAAAAATATGAACAAATCTAAAGTATCAGGAATCATTAAAGATGTGTTGGAGTGTGAACATGCCTTCAAGCTCCAAACACACAGACTGTCCTCATGAGGGATTGTGTGTGCCATAAGCACATCTCATTACAGACATACTGTTTGTGTCCGCTGGGAAACTGTGTATGAGTTTGTTTGTGTGTGTGTGTGTGTGTGTGTGTGTTCTGTGGGGACAGTGAGACAGGCTTTTCAGAGTATCATCACTCTCGGTCTCATTAAAAGTTGAAGATTTAACTTCACCTACAGAAACGTACAGAACTTCCTCTTTCTATGATCCAAAAATACTGAAGCATGACCATGAAGACAATGAAACTGTACATCTATGAAGTAGCAAAGACTTTAGATATACAAAGACATGCTTCCAATATATCATATAATTGGTTTCAAAAAGCTTGGTGTCACTAGTGTGATGTGCGACCTTTGCGTGTGTGTGTTCATGTGTGTGTGTTCACTCACGGTTGGCAGAGTTTGATGAGGTCCTGGTCTGTCGTTCCAGGTGGAAGTCCTCGTATATACAGGTTGGTTTTGCTGAGCTGCTCCACTGCACTCTGACTACAGCTGCTGCTTCCTGGACTGGGCGGGGCCATCGGATAAGGGGGCGGGGCATACGGCTGTTAGACAGAGAGGAGGCGTGGTTACCCTGAAGGTTCTGAAGAAAAATATACAGAGCTCCTCGCACAATAATCATCCATATTAAAATCGTTTCTCCTTTATTTACATATCCAGTTGGAGCATCTAATAACGAGTTTATTAAATCTGTCCTGGTGCACAATGATTAATATTTATGCAATATTTTGCATGTTAAATCGTGTTTCTGGATCGGAGAGCAGAAAATCAGACAGATTTGCTCGTTTTTCTTTCTGCAGTATGAGTTACTGTCTATATTGGAGGATCAGACCAAACCATTAACATACACATGCATCATGTATCCAGGCTGAAATAGACTTCCTAACCATATTCCCGTGTCTCTGTCTCTCTCCCACGATCTCTTGCTCTCTCTTGGCTGCCGTCTCTGTCTGTAGGAATGTGTACGTCCCACCCATCCGATTAGCTTTGTTTTAAAGGTCAGGAGCTTTACACAATGAGGCAGTAAGGATCAAACCGCTCACTTTACTCTTTATTCACCACACACTGAAACACACACACAGAATAAACAGATGCTGCTGAGAAGACATGAGAAATGTCCTTTTGTGAGGCGTTTGTGTATTTCAGTAAACATTCTCAATGATCCAGCACCAGCGTACGAGTTCAAATTGAGTTAAGATGAGTTCAAATGCATTAAAAATAAGCTTATATATTATATATAAACTATCGAGTCATAATCAAGTAATTACGGAAGAGGATTAGGGCCAAGCAATAATAAAAAAATAAAACCATCTTGAGATTAAAGTTGTTCAATTTCGAGAAAAAACTCATAAAATAATTTAATGAGTTTATTCGACATTTTATCTCGACTTTTTTCTCGAAATTTAACGACTTTTTTTTCTCATTATTTAATGAATTTGTTCTCATAATTTAACGACTTTTTTCTCGTAATTTAATGAGTTTATTCAACATTTTATCTCGACTTTTTTCTCGAAATTTAACGACTTTTTTTTCTCATTATTTAATGAATTTGTTCTCATAATTTAACAACTTTTTTTCTCGTAATTTAATGACTTAATTCTCAACATTTTATCTTGACTTTTTCTTGTAATTTAACAAATTTGTTCTTATAATCTAACAACTTTTTTCTCATAATTTAACGAGTTTATTCTCAACATTTTGTCGACTTTTTTCTTGAAATTTAACAACTTTTTTTTCCTCATAATTTAACGAATTTGTTCTCATACTTTAACAACTTTTTTCTCGTAATTTAATGACTTAATTCTCAACATTTTATCTTGACTTTTTCTTGTAATTTAACAAATTTGTTCTTATAATCTAACAACTTTTTTTCTCAAAATTTAACGAGTTTATTCTCAACATTTTATCTCAACTTTTTTCTCGAAATTTAAAAAAAAAAAAATTTAACAACTTTTTTTCTCGTAATTTATTGACTTAATTCTCAACATTTTATCTTGACTTTTTCTTGTAATTTAACAAATTTGTTCTTATAATCTAACAACTTTTTTCTCATAATTTAACGAGTTTATTCTCAACATTTTGTCGACTTTTTTCTTGAAATTTAACAACTTTTTTTTCCTCATAATTTAACGAATTTGTTCTCATACTTTAACAACTTTTTTCTCGTAATTTAATGACTTAATTCTCAACATTTTATCTTGACTTTTTCTTGTAATTTAACAAATTTGTTCTTATAATCTAACAACTTTTTTCTCGTAATTTAACGAGTTTATTCTCAACATTTTATCTCAACTTTTTTCTCGAAATTTAAAAAAAAATTTTTTTTTCGTAATTTAACGAGTTTATTCTCAACATTTTATTTAGACTTTTTTCTTGTAATGTAACAACTTTAATCTCGAGATGGTTTTATTTTTTATTATTGCCTGGCCCTAATCCTTTTCCGTAAGTAATCAAGTCGGTCTCCCTATGCTTCGAAATACTTGAATATTGTATTCAAATATATATATATATATATATATATATATATATATATATATATATATATATATATATATATATATATATATGGGTAAATGACGTGACGGGTCTTTTTTTTTTTTTTGTCCAAAGGCCTTGATAATAATAAAAAAACAAAGATATGACATCCAACTTTTATTGAATCCAAAATGTTTCAATTATATTTGCTACATATAAAGGTATTTTAAACATTTTGGAGTGTCAAAAGGTCATTCTGTTTAACCGTCAAAAGGCAAATACAGCCATTTAATTTGTGATTAAAATATCTAAAATGTAATAAATTAATATATTTTTTTTATTCTGGCATGATTTTATAACATTACATATCAACATTGTGCAAAATGATATTAAAATTATGTGTAAAAGTCATTGCTTTGTTATGAGAAAGAATGTCTGAAAAATGAATTTCATTGAGGTCATTCAGAGTAACCAATATCAATTTTTGATCAAGTCATGTGGTCAATATCAGGTGACATCATTCAGACACCTGCAAAGGACCACATGGTCGTGAAGCAAAGTAACTAACTCTCTCTTAACTATTTGAAAAATTAATGTATTCACTTGATCATACACAGATCAGGTCATTCGGTACAACTGCTATAAAACATGGAAAATGTTGTAATATTTTAAAAACTTGCACTAAATATAAAATATTTCATTGTCCTTTTGCTAGATATCAGCCTGTTAGCATTGTTTGAAAAGATAGTCATTCGGTATAACCAAAAGTGTAATTCGGTAAAACCGAAATTTTGGTTAAACTGAATGACTTTTTGTCCATCTTGTAAAAAATGACAAAAGCAGTGTTAACTGATTATAAAAACCACATAATCTCATTGTTAACACTTAATAAAACTTCAGAATTAATTATATCTCTTTACACTTTTAAAAACCTTATTTATCAATGACCCATATATATATATATATATAAAATCAGCAATAATCAAAATATATAGTTTTTATATTTTATAACATTTTCAATTGAGTAATTTTATCTTTCTCCACTAATTATGCTCTTCCCAATGCTTCATAGGAATGTAGTTCTTTCTCTCAGTAAAGCCATTAAGTTCACAGTCTTTTTTAGTTTAGATCAAAGTTTGTAGTGTTGTAATTCACTCCGTAACTGGCTGGTTTGGTTTATGGCTTATAATGCGAAGACATTTTTAAAATCAATATGGAATACTTCCAGAACCACCGGCGCTGAAAAAGTGGGTGGGAACTAATGCACTCTAGAGCTAGTTATAATGATTACAGACAGTGCTGTATTTGCTCCCTAAAGGGAACTGTGTTTTTTTTTTTTTTGGGGGGGGGGGGGGGGGGGGGTAAAATGCATGTATAAATTGATTTTCCATTAAAAGACGTCCTCAAATGTCCCCAAGAGCAGGTTTTGTCAGATTTAACTGACTTTGTCTTCAAAATATAGCTTTATCAATTATGATCAATTTTGAATATGACGAGGTTTTGAGTGAATCTATAAATGTTGACATTCATTTGCACTCTGAGCTCATAATGAACACACTGAAAGCTGAAATAGCAATTAAACACACACACACATACACACACACGCACAGGAGATTGAATTGGTTCTCTGCATCTTCACTGCAGAGGTCTGGGTCACTTCTCAATCTGTGCAGGTCAAGGCAACACTGGCAATCACACAACACACACACACATACACAAGCTCTATATCATCATTGACTGCCTCTGGACTACAAAAAATGAAGGCTCATTTCAGAAGGAAACAACCATCTCCTCAACACTGTCTATCCGAAATGTTTCTAAAGTCTGATCTGGCAAATGTTTTCTACTGTAATACTGTAATGTGTCTTGGCTGTATATTTGTAGAGTTGCAGTAAGAACATGTCTAGATTGTGTGTTTTCATACAGGAAAAGGTTAATCCGTGAGCTGTGGAGGATACATATAAACCCGGCCTTTTCAAAGGCAGTGGGTCTCCCTTCTAACACAACATATTCATTTAAACTGCATAGTATGAACTGCACTGTATGAATTACATATACACAGATTCTTAATAAAGCGACAGGCCTTTATGAGGCTGCTGTCACTTTAAGACCTTATGCATGGATCCAATATAAAGATAATTGTGGCAAACTGTTTACTTTCACTTTAGACATAACCGACTGTGATTATGTGAGTAATAAATGAGTATATTTGAACTTTCAAGCACAATAAGCCGCGATAGTGAACTGAATTCAGCACTTGTGCGCTTCGGATGTGCGCCACAGAAAGTGTCGCGGTTTATTGTGCTTTTAATAACTCATCATCATCAAGCACGTCCTGCTCTTTCTTCTCATTCATCCATGTTTCTTTGCTGCTCTGTTGTGTTGCACGTATGTATTTACATACAGATGAACTATATGGAAAAACATCTACTGATTGACATCATCATATCGCCCATTCTGACATGCTTTGAAAACCCCTGATATAAAACACACACACACACACACACACACACACACACACACACACACACA
Source organism: Chanodichthys erythropterus (assembly GCF_024489055.1). Taxonomy (NCBI): domain Eukaryota; kingdom Metazoa; phylum Chordata; class Actinopteri; order Cypriniformes; family Xenocyprididae; genus Chanodichthys; species Chanodichthys erythropterus. The sequence goes on from NC_090235.1 coordinate 13,311,942, forward strand.
CACACACACACACACACACACACACACACACACACACACACACACACACACAGCTGTGGTTGTGATTACCATGATAACCAGCCACATAACCACGAGTAAACAAGCAGATGTGACCATTTACCCTTCAGGAGAGAGAAGGTGATATCACACTGGAACAGATTTAATAAAAAAACTTTTATGTGGAGAAACAAAGTCTGAATGAAACAGATCTGCACATCTAATGCTTCACGCAGACGAGCGTCATCTCACACCTGCACATCTGCTGGCCGTTTATAGGTCGTGTTTAACAGCACACAGATGTGCAGTATTTCATACTTGTGTCATTAAATCTTTAGGAACGGCAACAAATTAAACACACAGACACAGACGCACACACACCCTCCAGACACACAGAGATATTCAGAGCATGAAGATGCATGCAGAGTGTGTGTGTGTGTGTGTGTGTGTGTGATGCTCAAGTGATCTTGCCACTGTGTCTCGCTGTACAAGAATTATGAGTGTGTGTGAGTGTGTGTGTGTGTGTGTGTGTGTGTGTGTGTGTGTGTGATGCCATATGCCACCAGCACAGATATATAACACTGTAAATCACACTAATGACCCCACACACACACACACACACACACTACAACAACAACTATAAAATTATAAATTAATCTGAATTAATAAACTGACATGAAAATCAGGAGAAGCCACAAACGTTAAAGTCAACGTGAAACAACATTTAATGTCAGTAACCGGCAGTAAATTACAGATAAGTATTGGCAGGATGAACAGATGCTTAACTAGAAGGTTAACATTAATCAGCAACTCACAGTTTAGATGAAAGCTTTCAAAAGACAAACATAATTTCTTTGACTCGTGAATTTGGATGTTTACCAGGACCGGGATCATTTTGATTTCATGCTGTTAAAAATTTTAGAAGATATTTTTACTCCTGGATAAATAAAATATTTTAGAGCTTGGCATAACTAAAATGTCCAGAGAATTAAATGATTTTATTAAATTACATGGATTTTCCAGTCTAATAAAATAAGGATTTCTATATATCCAGGATTTCCAAGACTGTGAGATTTGTGGTTCTTCAAAGAAAAACAAATATTAAAATAAGAAATATCTTGAGTTTTACTTGTTTTAGCTTATTTTCATGCTTGTTTTTTTCTAGACACTACAGGTGAACAGGTTAAAACAGTTTTAATTCATTGATATTAACCAGTTGATTAATCACAATTATTTTGTATTACAAGTTTTCTGAAATGTTGTTTAAATATGCAAATGAGTTATCGGTAACACTTTATGTTAATGTGTAATTGATACACATTATGTGTAGTTACTATAGTAATAACCATAAATTAGGCATAATTACATGCAACTAACCCTAATCCTACCCTAAGTACATGTACTTAATTAATATTACTCAGGACTTATATGTATAATTACACAGTAATAGGGACACATTAAAATAAAGTGTAACTGAGTTATCTAATTAAATATGCACTAATTTGCATTCATTTCCAGAACAATAATCTGAACACTGGATAAAGACAGGTTCCAAAAAAAAATTACCACTGCATAAATCAAAAAATATTGTCAAGAGACAGAAAAAAAAAACATTTTAACCATGTTTTTAGGATTAAAATGTTATATAAATCAGGTGAATGATATCTGAACAATCCTTCAGAATAAATACAGGAATAAAACTGTAAAATCTGGTAAATGTAAATCTGCTGAAGTGGAGATTTCTGACTCAAACTCACAGTTTTACGCTAAATATGGATTGTAATTAAAATCTACAGACACAAATAGAAAAAGTGCAATAAAATAAACACTTAAATATCTAGTTCAGTCATGAAACTCTAGAGGGCGCAGGCTGATGGTCCTTTTCATACAATCTGCAAGCAATCACATCACTACTGCAAGGCACAAGCTGCTTGGCCTCTGCAGCCAATGAGATTGCTTGCTCAACATTTAAATAGTCTGGATCAGAGTTTCCTCTGAACCCCTCCACCTCCCCAGCTCCACCTGCTTAGATCTGGGATTCATATATGTCTATTTCTGCAGCAGCAGCAGATCTTACATGCTCACAGCAGAGTTTCTGTGTATCTGTTAGCAGTAGCAAGACTAAATACATTAACATTGCCATATTCATTAACATGCTAAAACTATTCCGAGAGTTGTCATGACTGAAATGTGCATTCTGGATGTTTTCTTTCCACGAGTCTAAAAGAAGTCAAGCTATGGAAGCAAAATAGTCTAAATTGACACAAGGGTTTTGCCTGCAGCGTCTGGCCTCAAGTCATCTTAAGATACTGCTGGAGCGACTAAAAACATCCTGAACTCCATCCTGAGAACATACAGATACACAATCGCTGTGAAAGAGCGATAACTAGCTAATGAAAGACATCAGAGAGAAGCAAAACCAGAAATATGGGCATTACTGAAATGACTATGATTTAAGATCTAAACATTCCCTGATATTTGAGAACCTACAGCCACATGCAAACACACAGAATTACAACAACACAGCTGGAAACCTAAACAGACAAACCCAAACCCTAACGCTAAAGAAAACTAAATAACTTTTATCTTTGAGAAACATCCCCAAAGGGAGGTTATGTCAGATTCACTTCTGAAGACAAATCTGTCCTCAAACTATAACTAATTAAAAACACACACCACTGTTGCCTTTGTCTTGCTCAGTTGGGGTTTAAAAGACAATTAATATTCAGTAATATTTTACTGCACTGACACTATCAGACAAGAACAGATGAACTGAACTGAGGTGAATAATGACACTATTGTCTACTAAAGAGCTGCTTTACAGCTGGAATTGAAGTTTAATTGTGCAACATTGACACTGTTACACAGGGAATGTTCTCAGAATGTTCTCTCAACGTTACAAACATTCTTCCAGAAACATTAATAGAATGTTTGTTCAAAGTTATCTGGAATGTTCTCAAAAACACACACCATTCATGGAATGTTTTTTGTTACTTTTGAATGTTCTCTGAGTATTCTGAAACATTCCAAAATGATCAAATGGAATGTTTCTTTAACGTTTGTATAACCAAGAAAAAAAAATGAACGTTAACAAAACGTTCTTAGAACATATTTTTGTGCGCCGGGTTCATTAAACTGACCTGAGCTGACACTATTGTCTTCTGCTTTACAGCTGAAACTGAATTCATAATTGATGAAGTGCACAGCATTAACACTGTTATTTCCTGTTTATTACTTGGAACAATGTGTATTGTGTAAAGCGCTATAACAATAAATGTGACTTGACAACTGTCAACTCGTATCAGTGTCAAGGCCAGTCAATCCATCATCATCAGAGACAGACTGAGCTGAAGCGAGAACAAAGAGAGGTGAAGAGTGGAGCTCTCCGTACCTTGCTGTGCGCGTAGGGCGGGTAGTAGCAGGTGTAGTACGGGTACATCTGGTGCTGCTCCAGCGTCTTTCCCATGAAGCTGCAGTCTGGAGTCTGGAGCGGAGCGCTGGATGAGTCCCTGACGGACCGGTGTGATGAAGATCAGCTCCTCTGAGACGCTCCGGCACAATAATCCAGCACAGACACAGAGAGAGCAGGAGAAGACAGGCGGCAGTCCAGTCCGGTATCCGTTCCAGCATGTGCTCCGTCCGTCAGTGGAGGAGAGAAGAGGAGCGTCTGTGATCCGTGTGATTCCTGCTCCAATAACAGCGTCTGGTTCAGGGGCTCGACTGTGGAGAGAGAGAGAGAGAGAGAGAGAGAGAGAGAGAGAGCAGTGGTTTGATCCCTCTACTGGTGATAAATGAAACAACACGGCAGAAGCATCAAAACCTTGTTAACTGCCTAACTAGACAGTATTTTTGGGCATTATACATGTGCATGCATTAGTTTATCAGACACTGGTCACGCTTATATATGCAATCTAATCATTTGTTAAAAGTAAACACCTCGGTTTATCCAAAAGAAATGTATATCTGACTGAAAGGTGCTGTAGATCTTCAGTAATTAGTTTACCAGAATCAATACCAGAGCAAAACACAATATGAAACAAATCACTCCTGTAAGATTTAGTTATAGTCTCCTGACGTGGACGATCAAATGAAGTTCGCACATACATTCACTGAACATTTACTGAATAGAAAAAGTAATGTATTCGAGACACATGTAGTTCCCTATTGGTGAACAGAGTCATTTACATTTGACTGTACAAGTAGAGAACCGTGAGGAGCTGTAACACACACACACACACACACATGCAACACACTCACATACACATTCATGCACACACACACACACACACTCACTCACTCACACACACACTCACGGACACACACAGACACACACACTCACGCACACAGGCACACACACACATACTCTCAAGGACACAATGGACACACTCACAGACACACACACACTCGCACACAAACACACACACTCACAGACACACACACACACACACTCACTCACATACACATTCATGCACACACATATACACTCACTCACACACGCACACTCACGGACACACACACGGACACACGCGCACACACACAAACTCACACACATATACACATTCATACACGCACTCAAGGACACAATGGACACACAATGGACACACACACTCACAGATACACACACACACACAGACACATGCACTCATGGACACACACACACACACACTCACTCACATACACATTCATGCACACACATATACACTCACTCACATACACACATTCACGGACACACACACTCACAGACACACACTCGCACACACACACACACTCAAGGACACAATGGACACACAATGGACACACACACTCACAGATACACACACACACACACACACACAGACACACGCACTCATGGACACACAGACACACACACATTCACGTACACACAGACACACGGACACACTCACACACACACACACTTGCATACACACACTCACGGACACACAAACACACACATACTCACGGACACACACACAATCACGCACACACTCTCTCTCTCTCTCTCACACACACACACACATACACACACACTCGCACACACTCTCTCTCACACACACAATCACGCACACACATTCTCTCACTCTCTCTCTCTCACACATACACACACTCGCACACACACTCTCTCTCACACACACACATACACACACACTCGCACACTCTCTCACACACACACACACACACACACACACACTCGCACACACACTCGCACACACACTCTCTCACACACTTGCACACACACACACACTCTCTCTCTCACACACACACACTCTCTCTCTCTCACACACACACACACTCTCTTTCTCTCTCACACAGACTCGCACACACACACACACACACACACACACACACACACACACACACACACACACACACACACACACACACACACATACACACACACACACACACACTTGCACATTCACACACACTCGCACACACACTTGCACACACACACACACACACACACACACACACACACACACACACACACTCTCTCTCTCACACACACACACACACACACACACACACACACACACACACACACACACACACACACACACACACACACACACACTCTCTATCTCTCACACAGACTCACACACACACACACACACACACACACACATACTTGTTTTTGTGAATTGTGGGGACATTCCATAGGCGTAATGGTTTTTATACTGTACAAACCGTATTTTCTCTCGCCCTACACTACCCCTATCCCTAAACCTAACCCTCACAGGAAACTGTGCACACTTTTACTTTGTCACAAAAACTCATTCTGTATGATTTATAAGCCTTTTGAAAAGTGGGGACATGCTGAATGTCCTCATATTTCACCTCTTTTTGTAATACCTATGTCATACCCATGTCATTATACACATTTGTGTCCTGATATTTCACAAAAACAAGTACACACACTCTCTGTCACACACACACACACACACACTCTCTCTCTCACACACACACACACACACACTCTCTTTCTCTCTCTCACACACACACACACACACACGCAGCACTTGTTTTGAAGATCCAGTCAGATATGAGAGCGATAAAGAGAAGAGACCTGATGTAAATAGAGCAGAACGGATCTCTCTCTCCTCCTCTCTGTCTCTGTTTGCTGTAGTTCAACACAACTGAGTGTGTGTGTGAGTGTGTGTGTGTGTGTGTGAATGTGCTTCCCATGAGACTTTATCAACAAATCAGGTGCTGTTTAAGTCCAGGTGTGTTTCATTTCCCTGCGGTTCCACTCGGCCGGAGCTCCATTCTCTTCCAGTCATGTGCGTGTGAATGTGGACGAGCGGAAACACGAGCAAATGTGACGAATCTTCATCTTTCACTGCGTTTGCTGAACATCACGGGCAAATTTGGCCCTGGTTTGAGCATTTCTGTTCTGATGTTTTCAAATGATTATTACTGGTTATACATAATTTAATGTGTATTAAAACAGAAGCTCAACAGAAGCATTAATCTTGACACTCGAATCACTGTGTGAAACAGACGACAGCAGACACATCAATAAATCAGATGAACACAGAAACACTCACCGGGTGGGTTAATGTCAAACATACATGTATGTCTGTGAAATCAATCCCAGAATCCTGTGCGTCTCCAGCAGATCTTCACTCATCCTGGAGCTGATCGTGTTCTGGGGAAGGAGGTAATCAGATGCTCATCAAACATTAATGTGGTAAAATGGCATAATGGGCTCCGATATGAAATCTGCAATTAACTCTTATGCTCATATTACAGCAAATGACTGACACACACACACACACACACAGCTCAGAAACTGTATTAGAGAGCTCATCTCATTCACTGCCATTGTTTTTCCAATTTGAAGTTGTGTTTTGGAAGCTGCAGAGCTTTATTCAGAGGATGATGATGATGATGATACCTGAAATCACAATATAAACACCAAACGTTCACATCGATTCTGCACCAAATGCTCTAATCATAGCAAATAAAAGTGTGTTTGTTCCTCCGTCACCTTATTAAATGTCTCTTTCTCATTCTTTTCTCAGTGGTGGATCATTCTTCTCATCCCTCTGTTTCACTCGAGTCCATCTCTGCCGCTCCAGATGGTGAATTACATGATGGAGAGGCGAGTGAACAGCCTTGTGGGAAATGGTGCAGACGTGCTGTCCGTTGCGTGCCATCCCTCCATCATTCCTAATGAGCGAGTGTGCTGGGGGTTCTGGGTAATTGAGCTACTCACAACACTGAGGGCCGTGTCAGACAAACACACAAATCAAGAGTGATGGGGTCCTGACACCCTGCAGGCCTTTAAACACACACGCGCACACACACACACACACACACACACACAAACATGCACACACAAACACGCACACACACACACAAACAAACATTAACATTTTTAGTAATTGGTTAAATTTGTTATAATAATTGTTTCATTTTGCTTTATTTTAAATTATTATATTTAATATGTATTTAATAATAATTTAATGTGATATTTAAATTATTTTTAAACATTTAAAAAAATAAAATATTTAATTATTTTTATACTAATTTGAGTTTTATTATTTTAATTTAAAATCATGTATTTATTTCCATTTGAATTTAAAATATTTTTAATTAAGCATTTTGTTTTATTTATTTTAAATTATTTATTGATTTTAATTTAATTTTAATTTATTTTAAATAATTTTCTTAAATTGTATTTTCTACTAATTGTTTTATTTTAAAATAATTATTTTTTTTTAAATTATGATTCTATTTATTTATTTTTTTAATTAATTTAAAGTAAAATATTTCATTATTTTGGTATTATGTATGTATATTTATTTTAATTTTAATGTGTTTAAAATTATTCATTTTAATTTAATTTTAATTGATTTAAAATTTCTATTAAAATTTTATATTAATTGTGATATTTTGGTTGTTTTATTTTAAAAATTATGTATTTATTTTATTTCTAATTTACTTAAAATAAAATATTTTTATTTAGTGTTTTGTTTTTAATTTTTATTGTATTTTATTTAAAATAAAATATTTCATAACTTCTAATTGTTTTATTTTTGTTGCTTTATTTTAAAATTATTTTACTTTAAATTATTTAATTTTTTTAACTTATTTTAATTGATTTAAAAAATCTTTCATTATTTTATTTTGGTTGTTTTAATTTTTAACTATTTATTTTAATTGTATTTTTTTATGATTTTTTGGTGATTTAATGAATTATTGGGTCATCACATTATTGTGGTTCACTCTGTGTTTGCGTGACGCAGGATTTGGCGAGTCGTTCTGGGCAGATGTGTGTTTGTTCTGATCACAGAGCAGAAACTGAACAATCACTCTGACTCAGATTCCCAGAGGTGAGCCGACATTCACGGTCCTCACACACAACAACAAACAAACAAACAAACACAAAAACCTGCTGTGAACCGTAAACAAACACAACACCTGAGATGACCAACAGACAAATACTCAAAGCTGTACAAACAAACTCAAATCATTAAATGTACAAATAAAGCAAACAGTCCCATCTAAACAGCTTTTAATATTTCCCATGATTCCTGGTAAGATGTATACTGTAGAAGGAAAGAGAATTTGCATGCTTTTATCCAAAGCTCTTACACAGCTTTACATCTCATCAATTGCAGTCCCAGGGAATCGAACCCATGACCTCAGCGTTGCGAGCGACATGATCTTCTGCTTGAGGAACGTTTGCCATCTGTTGAACTGAGGTGGCATTTCTGGGTCAGAGATGTTAAGTACCAGCGACGCCCGTCGTCACGGTGACCGGCTGATGAGCAGGGACAGATTCTGATTGGCCATTTCACGGTTTGCAGGTTCAAGGAAGCCAGCGGATGAAATGACGGCTCACTTTCACTCCACCTGAGATCTGTCGCTTTCATGATGAACATCAGGATTATTCAAACCTCACACACACGGTCTGCTCTGAAGAGTGACTGGAGCGAAGACGGGAAGAAAATAGACTGAAAAGAGGAAACAGACAGAGTGAAATGAGATCCAGCAGAGATCAGGAGCAGCACCTCGGGTGCATGAGTAATTACCATGGAAACGGGTCCATTTCCCTGTGCATTATGGGGTGCATTGTGTCCCTGAAGGCCTATTGTAGTTTCAAAACACAACAACATGAGCACAGAATGAGAGATTACGGCTGTGTTCACATCCTTCTACTGCACACTGCAGTGCATACTTCTGAGCAGAACTTCTTGTCAGCCGAAAACCTCTGAGCTAAAATATTTATCTTTACTTGAAGTAAATTTAAAGTAATTTTTCAATAATTTAACAACACAATCATGTTTACGGTTCTCTGATGACAGTAATTGGTCACATGACAAGCAGCTGAACAAACAAAATATTTCCATCTTTTTTATTTTTAAATTATTTTATTTCAAATATTTCATATTTTTAGTAATCGTTTTATTGTTTTATTTATTTAAATTTTATTTCATATATTTAATCTTTTTAGTAAGTGTTTTATTTTTTTATTTTATTTTAATTTTAAATATTTCATATTTTCAATAATCGTTGTTTTTTATGTATTTATATAGATTTAATTTAATTTATTTAATCTTTTTCAGAAGTGTTTTATTTTGTTTTTATTTTATTTTAATTTTAATTTTCATATTTTCAATAATCGTTGTCTTTTATGTATTTATTTAAATTTAATTTAATTTATTTAATCTTTTTAAGAAGTGTTTTATTTTGTTTTTATTTTATTTTTATTTTAATTTTCATATTTTCAATAATCGTGGTTTTTTATGTATTTGTTTAAATTTTATTTAATTTATTTAATCTTTTTCAGAAGTGTTTTATTTTGTTTTTATTTTATTTTTATTTTAATTTTCATATTTTCAATAATCGTTGTTTTTTATGTATATATTTAAATTTTATTTAATTTATTTAATCTTTTTAAGAAGTGTTTTATTTTGTTTTTATTTTATTTTTATTTTCATATTTTTTGTAATCGTTTTATTGTTTGTGTATTTATTTAAATTTTATTTCATATATTTAATCTTTTTCATAAGTGTTTTATTTTGTTTTTATTTTGTTTTAATTTTAATTTTCATATTTTCAATAATCTTTGTTTTTTATGTATTTATTTAAATTTAATTTAATTTATTTAATCTTTTTCAGAAGTGTTTTATTTTGTTTTTATTTTATTTTTATTTTAATTTTCATATTTTCAATAATCGTGTTTTTTTATGTATTTGTTTAAATTTTATTTAATTTATTTAATCTTTTTCAGAAGTGTTTTATTTTGTTTTTATTTTATTTTTATTTTAATTTTCATATTTTCAATAATCGTTGTTTTTTATGTATATATTTAAATTTTATTTAATTTATTTAATCTTTTTCAGAAGTGTTTTATTTTGTTTTTATTTTATTTTTATTTTCATATTTTTAGTAATCGTTTTATTGTTTGTGTATTTATTTAATTTTAATTCATATATTTAATCTTTTTCGTGTTTTATTTTGTTTTTATTTTATGTTAAATATTTAATATTTTTAGTAACCATTATTATTTTTCTAAAGTACTAAAATAACTAAAATTAAAATAATAAAAAAAAACTATATAGGAATTAAAAAAAAATAAAAAAGGACAAAAACACAAAATTAAAATAAAAACAACATAAAAAATATAATTCAAGATGTTTTTGAATGATGAATTATGAATATCAATGAATTATTTTTACATTTTTAAATTATTTTCAGTTATTTTTCATTTTAATTTTTGTTAAAGTTTTATTTTGTTATGTTTTTCTCATCTTTGCTAGTTTATATGTAAAAAAATGTATTTCAGTTATACTTTCAGTAATTTTAGTACTGTTATTTTTCAGTTATATATATATATATATATATATATATATATATATATATATATATTATGTTTTTCATTTTATTTGACTATATATAATACATTTTACACTTTATAAACTTTTTATAATGTCTACATAATAGTTTTATCTGAGGCATCACGCTTTAACGCTGCATGTAAATAAATCTGTTTCCCTCACGATTTAGACAGTAAATGACAGAATAATCCTGAAGGAAACACATTTAGACACACATAATCAGTCGTGCCGTACTGCCCGTGTTTACGCTCCACTGCCTCGTTTCTGATTCAACACGCGTCCAGCCAGAAACACTGCTGAGGGACAAAGCCTGCATCTCAAACCGGCCTGTCCGGGCTGATCCACAGCGCTCAGATTAACATGCCAGCGTGTGTTTGGCAGGGTCAGGAGCGACAACAGTCTATTCTATGTGTGTGAACGCACTGCATTAGAGTCGCCGCAGCACTTTAAAAATCACCACTAGTTTACGATATAAACACTGCATGATTATGATCGTTTCGAGCTGCACGACACAAACAGAGTAAAACGGAAAAAACGTCTACATTTAGACAGGAAAATGTACAAATCAATTAATCCAAACTTTTCCAAAGGCAAAACTGGTCATTTATGTAAATACATCCATGAATATTCATAAGGGGTGCAGTGTTTGATTTAAAATTAAACTAAAATATTTATTTAAGATTTATTTAAAATATTTAACCAATAGCCTGAAATATAAAAACACAAATATTTATTTGGATAATATTATACTAATAAATTAAGTACATGATATAAGCAAATAATGAATAAGATTACAAAATTAAATAACTATAAAATATAAAAACACTAAAAAAATAAGTAATCATTTGACTTTTCATCGGCTAGGTTGGTTAAATGCAAACTAATCACTCTAAATAAAATCTTGTCACTAGTACAGTCAATACAGTGATTCAATGCTTACATTAATGCAATGAAATTTAAGTTGATAATATCAAACCAGATGAGTAAAATCTGATGACAAACTTTGATGTTGGCTTGACAAAGCCTTGTCTGAAAGTATGAAATAACTTTGAAAAGTTTGAGTTCTAGCACACTGCTAACATATTTTAACACATTTTTAACATGATTTAGCATTTTGCTAACATGTTTCTAACACAATTTATAATTGCAAGCATGTTTTTAACATGTTGCTATCATGATTTAACATAGCTACCATGTTTTAGCATGTTGCAGGCATGTTTTTAACATAAATTAACACATTACTAACATGTTTTAACAAGTTGCTAGCATTTTTTAACACATTGTTAACATGATTTAACATGTTGCTAACATGTTTCTAACATGAATTAACACATAAGTGTCCGACATCCCACATTTCATTTTATCCGTTAATTTAGTGCATCATCCTGGTATTTAAAGTGCACTTTTTCTTTTTGGAATGTTCTGTGTGAACGCACTACTCACATTATTTATACTTAAAAACATCACAGAATAGTGCATAAATACGCAAATTGGGACGCACCTATAGCTAGCATGTTTTAGCATGATTTAACATATAGCTAACATGTCTTTAACATGTTTTGCTAAGTATGATTTAGCCCATTGCTAGCATGTTTTTAAAACATCACAGAATAGTGTATAAGTACGCGAATTGGGACGCACCTATAGCTAGCATGTTTTAGCATGATTCAACACATAGCTAACATGTCTTTAACATGTTGCCAAGTATGATTTAGCCCATTGATAGCATGTTTTTAAAACATCACAGAACAGTGCATAAGTATGCGAATTGGGACGCACCTATAGCTAGCATTTTTTAGCATGATTCAACACATAGCTAACATGTCTTTAACATGTTGCTAAGTATGATTTAGCCCATTGCTAGCATGTTTTTAAAACATCACAGAATAGTGTATAAGTACGCGAATTGGGACGCACCTATAGCTAGCATGTTTCTGCATGATTCAACACATAGCTAACATGTCTTTAATATGTTGCCAAGTATGATTTATCCCATTGCTAGCATGTTTTTAAAACATCACAGAATAGTGCATAAGTACGCGAATTGGGACGCACCTATAGCTAGCATGTTTTAGCATGATTTAACACATAGCTAACATGTCTTTAATATGTTGCTAAGTATGATTTAGCCCATTGATAGCATGTTTTTAAAACATCACAGAACAGTGCATAAGTACGCGAATTGGGACGCACCTATAGCTAGCATGTTTTAGCATGATTTAACACATAGCTAACATGTCTTTAACATGTTTTGCTAAGTATGATTTAGCCCATTGCTAGCATTTTTTTAAAACATCACAGAATAGTGCATAAGTACGCGAATTGGGACGCACCTATAGCTAGCATGTTTTAGCATGATTCAACACATAGCTAACATGTCTTTAACATGTTTTGCTAAGTATGATTTAGCCCATTGCTAGCATTTTTTTAAAACATCACAGAATAGTGCATAAGTACGCGAATTGAGACGCACCTAGAGCTAGCATGTTTTAGCATGATTTAACACATAGCTAACATGTATTTAATATGTTGCTAAGTATGATTTAGCCCATTGATAGCATGTTTTTAAAACATCACAGAACAGTGCATAAGTACGCGAATTGGGACGCACCTATAGCTAGCATGTTTTAGCATGATTTAACACATAGCTAACATGTCTTTAACATGTTTTGCTAAGTATGATTTAGCCAATTGCTAGCATTTTTTTAAAACATCACAGAATAGTGTATAAGTACGCGAATTGGGACGCACCTATAGCTAGCATGTTTTAGCATGATTTAACACATAGCTAACATGTCTTTAACATGTTGCCAAGTATGATTTAACCCATTGCTAGCATGTTTTTAAAACATCACAGAATAGTGTATAAGTACGCGAATTGGGACGCACCTATAGCTAGCAAGTTTTTTAGCATGATTTAACACATAGCTAACATGTCTTTAACCTATTGCTAAGTATGATTTAGTCCATTGCTATCATGTTTTTAAACATAACAGAATAGTGCATAAGTATGCGAATTGGGACGCACCTATAGCTAGCATGTTTTAGCATGATTTAACACATAGCTAACATGTCTTTAACATGTTGTCAAGTATGATTTAACCCATTGCTAGCATGTTTTTAAAACATCACAAAATATTGCATAAGTATGCGAATTGAGATGCACCTATAGCTAGCATGTTTTAGCATGATTTAACACATAGCTAACATGTCTTTAACATGTTGCCAAGTATGATTTAGCCCATTGCTAGCATGTTTTTAAAACATCACAGAATAGTGCATAAGTATGCGAATTGAGATGCACCTAGAGCTAGCATGTTTTAGCATGATTTAACACATAGCTAACATGTCTTTAACATGTTTTGCTAAGTATGATTTAGCCCATTGCTAGCATGTTTTTAAAACATCACAGAATAGTGTATAAGTACGCGAATTGGGACGCACCTATAGCTAGCAAGTTTTTTAGCATGATTTAACACATAGCTAACATGTCTTTAACATATTGCTAAGTATGATTTAGTCCATTGCTATCATGTTTTTAAAACATAACAGAATAGTGCATAAGTATGCGAATTGGGACGCACCTATAGCTAGCATGTTTTAGCATGATTTAACACATAGCTAACATGTCTATAACATGTTGTCAAGTATGATTTAACCCATTGCTAGCATGTTTTTAAAACATCACAAAATATTGCATAAGTATGCGAATTGAGATGCACCTATAGCTAGCATGTTTTAGCATGATTTAACACATAGCTAACATGTCTTTAACATGTTGCCAAGTATGATTTAGCCCATTGCTAGCATGTTTTTAAAACATCACAGAATAGTGCATAAGTATGCGAATTGAGATGCACCTAGAGCTAGCATGTTTTAGCATGATTTAACACATAGCTAACATGTCTTTAACATGTTTTGCTAAGTATGATTTAGCCCATTGCTAGCATGTTTTTAAAACATCACAGAATAGTGTATAAGTACGCGAATTGGGACGCACCTATAGCTAGCATGTTTTAGCATGATTTCACACATATCTAACATGTCTTTAACATGTTGCCAAGTATGATATAGCCCATTGCTAGCATGTTTTTAAAACATCACAGAACAGTGCATAAATACGCGAATTGGGACGCACCTATAGCTAGCATTTTTTAGTATGATTTAACACATAGCTAACATGTCTTTAACATGTTGCTAAGTATGATTTAGCCCATTGCTAGCATGTTTTTAAAACATCACAGAATAGTGCATAAGTATGCGAATTGGGACGCACCTATAGCTAGCATGTTTTAGCATGATTTAACACATAGCTAACATGTCTTTAACATGTTGTCAAGTATGATTTAACCCATTGCTAGCATGTTTTTAAAACATCACAAAATATTGCATAAGTATGCGAATTGAGATGCACCTATAGCTAGCATGTTTTAGCATGATTTAACACATAGCTAACATGTCTTTAACATGTTTTGCTAAGTATGATTTAGCCCATTGCTAGCATGTTTTTAAAACATCACAGAATAGTGTATAAGTACGCGAATTGGGACGCACCTATAGCTAGCATGTTTTAGCATGATTTAACACATAGCTAACATGTCTTTAACATGTTGCTAAGTATGATTTAGCCCATTGCTAGCATGTTTTTAAAACATCACAGAATAGTGCATAAGTACGCAAATTGGGACGCACCTATAGCTAGCATGTTTTAGCATGATTTAACACATAGCTAACATGTCTTTAACATGTTGTCAAGTATGATTTAACCCATTGCTAGCATGTTTTTAAAACATCACAAAATATTGCATAAGTATGCGAATTGAGATGCACCTATAGCTAGCATGTTTTAGCATGATTTAACACATAGCTAACATGTCTTTAACATGTTTTGCTAAGTATGATTTAGCCCATTGCTAGCATGTTTTTAAAACATCACAGAATAGTGTATAAGTACGCGAATTGGGACGCACCTATAGCTAGCATTTTTTAGTATGATTTAACACATAGCTAACATGTCTTTAACATGTTGCTAAGTATGATTTAGCCCATTGCTAGCATGTTTTTAAAACATCACAGAATAGTGCATAAGTATGCGAATTGGGACGCACCTATAGCTAGCATGTTTTAGCATGATTTAACACATAGCTAACATGTCTTTAACATGTTGTCAAGTATGATTTAACCCATTGCTAGCATGTTTTTAAAACATCACAAAATATTGCATAAGTATGCGAATTGAGATGCACCTATAGCTAGCATGTTTTAGCATGATTTAACACATAGCTAACATGTCTTTAACATGTTTTGCTAAGTATGATTTAGCCCATTGCTAGCATGTTTTTAAAACATCACAGAATAGTGTATAAGTACGCGAATTGGGACGCACCTATAGCTAGCATGTTTTAGCATGATTTAACACATAGCTAACATGTCTTTAACATGTTGCTAAGTATGATTTAGCCCATTGCTAGCATGTTTTTAAAACATCACAGAATAGTGCATAAGTACGCAAATTGGGACGCACCTATAGCTAGCATGTTTTAGCATGATTTAACACATAGCTAACATGTCTTTAACATGTTGTCAAGTATGATTTAACCCATTGCTAGCATGTTTTTAAAACATCACAAAATATTGCATAAGTATGCGAATTGAGATGCACCTATAGCTAGCATGTTTTAGCATGATTTAACACATAGCTAACATGTCTTTAACATGTTTTGCTAAGTATGATTTAGCCCATTGCTAGCATGTTTTTAAAACATCACAGAATAGTGTATAAGTACGCGAATTGGGACGCACCTATAGCTAGCATGTTTTAGCATGATTTAACACATAGCTAACATGTCTTTAACATGTTGCCAAGTATGATTTAACCTATTGCTAGCATGTTTTTAAAACATCACAAAATATTGCATAAGTATGCGAATTGAGATGCACCTATAGCTAGCATTTTTAGTATGATTTAACACATAGCTAACATGTCTTTAACATGTTGCTAAGTATGATTTAGCCCATTGCTAGCATGTTTTTAAAACATCACAGAATAGTGCATAAGTACGCGAATTGGGACGCACCTATAGCTAGCATGTTTTAGCATGATTTAACACATAGCTAACATGTCTTTAACATGTTTTGCTAAGTATGATTTAGCCCATTGCTAGCATGTTTTTAAAACATCACAGAATAGTGCATAAGTACGCAAATTGGGACGCACCTATAGCTAGCATGTTTTAGCATGATTTAACACATAGCTAACATGTCTTTAACATGTTTTGCTAAGTATGATTTAGCCCATCGCTAGCATGTTTTTAAAATATCACAGAATAGTGCATAAGTACGCAAATTGGGACGCACCTATAGCTAGCATGTTTTAGCATGATTTAACACATAGCTAACATGTCTTTAATATGTTGCTAAGTATGATTTAGCCCATTGCTAGCATGTTTTTAAAACATCACAGAATAGTGTATAAGTACGCGAATTGGGACGCACCTATAGCTAGCATGTTTTAGCATGATTTAACACATAGCTAACATGTCTTTAACATGTTGCCAAGTATGATTTAACCTATTGCTAGCATGTTTTTAAAACATCACAAAATATTGCATAAGTATGCGAATTGAGATGCACCTATAGCTAGCATGTTTTAGCATGATTTAACACATAGCTAACATGTCTTTAACATGTTGCCAAGTATGATTTAGCCCATTGCTAGCATGTTTTTAAAACATCACAGAATAGTGCATAAGTTTGCGAATTGAGATGCACCTAGAGTTAGCATGTTTTAGCATGATTTAACACATAGCTAACATGTCTTTAACATGTTTTGCTAAGTATGATTTAGCCCATTGCTAGCATGTTTTTAAAACATCACAGAATAGTGTATAAGTACGCGAATTGGGACGCACCTATAGCTAGCATGTTTTAGCATGATTTCACACATATCTAACATGTCTTTAACATGTTTTGCTAAGTATGATTTAGCCCATTGCTAGCATGTTTTTAAAACATCACAGAACAGTGCATAAATACGCGAATTGGGACGCACCTATAGCTAGCATTTTTTAGTATGATTTAACACATAGCTAACATGTCTTTAACATGTTGCTAAGTATGATTTAGCCCATTGCTAGCATGTTTTTAAAACATCACAGAATAGTGCATAAGTATGCGAACTGGTACGCACCTATAGCTAGCATGTTTTTAGCATGATTTAACACATAGCTAACATGTTTTTAACATGTTTTGCTAAGTATGATTTAGCCCATCGCTAGCATGTTTTTAAAACATCACAGAATAGTGCATAAGTATGCGAATTAAGATGCACCTATAGCTAGCATATTTTAGCATTATTTAACACATAGCTAACAAGTCTTTAACATAAGGAACTATGAAGCCCTAAATTTAATACTGATTAGTTAATCTTTGTTCCATATTAGTTAATAGCTGTTGCTAAAGTGTTAAATAAGTAGATTTGTTCTGCATTACTTCCTGCATGGTTACAGAATAATGACGGACCATTATTCTAAAGTGTTACCAAAACACATCACATTACATACTGAACAAAATGATAAAAATTTAGATTAATTGGTTTTACTGAAGTCAAAAATATTATTTGATATCGCTGAATCAACCTAAATACATTAATTTATATCAACTTATACCAACCAACAAAATAGGTTTCTATGGGTTAAATCAGGTAGCAATTGCAGGTTACAACTTTTTCAGCATAAAAATGGGTTGCGAATGCCGTTGCATGTAGAAATGAACAAACATACCAGTTTTAAACCCACTTGCATTACGAACGGAGCATCTGAATGGTTGTGTGGTGATCAACAGCAGGTCAGTCAACAGAGTCGTAAATAAGGAGAACGGCTCTGTAAGTCCTTCAGTATCCTGTGAAACAGAGAGATGTGAAATCAATGCTGCTTGGATGAGACACATTAGTAAAGAGCGTAAAGCCATCACACAGATTGTATCTCAAACTAAATCCATAAATCCATCACTCTTAATCCGGTGTGTGTGTGTTCGAGAGCTGCTGTCAGTGTGTTACAGTGTGTTTGTCCAGTGCTTTCATTCAGAAACGGCTGATTTATCAATATGAGACGACTCGAGTGGCGGTGTAAAGGTATAACGCGGATGTGGTTGACCGGTCACGGGCGGCGCAGGTACGTGTCAGTCGTCGTACATCTCAGTTCTCAGCTCATGCGAAGCTTGACAACTCAACATAGATCAAGCTCGTGTTCAAGGAAACTCAACACAGTGGAGGATTAAAACGGCATGTTTTTGAAGCAGAAGGCCAATAGCAGAATAAGACAAATTGCATCTGAAAATGATGCATTTTTTATGACTCCAGATTTGTTGCCAGTAATCCATAATTAAAATGTTACAAAGACATAAAACACTGTTAGACAAATGTACAAATTTTGCGATGTTTTCTACTCACAGCTAATTCTGTATGGCACATTATTTTAAAACTGACCAATGATGCACCAGAGTTTTTATCATTAGCTAAAACTAAAATCATTAAAAAAATTATTACATGAATTATTAAACATTAAAATAACAAACATATAAAAATTAATGGAGATAAAATAGAATTTAAAAAGCTATTTTATTTGAACTATAGTTGCAACGCTATCTTTGCTTAACGCAGCAAATCGGAAATCAATTCTTCTTCACGGCTCAGAATGCAAACACAGGAAGTTGTGCTGTGTTGCCATAAGCAACCACTGTTTTAGAGCAGCGAAGAAGTGAAAAATGGTTATTTATTAGAAATAAAACTAAATAAGATGCTAAATGAATTACTTTAAAGTGTATCTCAAGCCTACCTTTCTCATTCGGCACTGTTTCCATTTTCGAGACGAATGCTAAACTATTAGGCTATTTACTTCACTCGCATTATCAACAACATCCTTCACATAACAGCACAGGCAGGCGGTGGTCACAGGACGGCAGATTGTATTACAGAATTGAATTGAGCATTATAAAGTTTTATATGTTTGGTTGATTGTATTTTATTTTAATATTTAACAGCTGCAATATCAAGTAAGCAATGCAAGAATTTGTGTGCGTGCGCATGGGGCGCCGGCGCGACCACTGGAACATTTTTTTTCCTAAACTGTACTCCATAATTTATGGTTTATGGTCGTAATTTAAAAGCCAGACATAATTCATACATTTACAAAAGACATTTAAATAACGAAAACAAACAGAATGTCTGTTTCCTTTTCTAGATCGTTGGAGTGCGCCACAATGAACCACTTTCGATTTGTTAATATGTAGACCTAATTATATGGTGAAATATTTTGCATAGCCTATAGGCATAAATATTCCTTTTTATTGTATATGTGTTATGTAAGCCTATAGTTTTATTCAGAACTTGGTATCGGCCGATACCCTGAGCTCAGGTATCGGAACCGGTATCGGGAATGGAAAAGGGGTATCGGAACATCTCTAAAAATAACTAAAACTAATTAAACTTAAAAACTATACAGACATATTTAATTTAATAGACATATTAAAGTGTTAGTTCACCCAAAAATTTAATTTGCATTAATTACTCATCCTCATGTCATCCCAAACCTGTAAGACCTTCATTCATCTTCAGAACACAAAGTTAGTTACTGTTGCTTCGTCCAACAAGCCATGGCGCTATCACGCCACACAGAGGAAAAAATACATTGCGGAGCAAAAAGGACACTGACAACACGTCAACAGACAAGACAGAGCAAGTTACTTATGATATTAAATTTACTTAACTTAAGTCCCAGCTTTCAAATTGTGTAATTTTAAAACAAAATTCAAAGAATAAAAAAAACGTTTTGTGGCTCTTTAATGCTTCATGCGCCTCAGCTCAAGCAGCTCGTAAACCGATCATCTCTTCCAACTAGCTAATTTATAGCATCCAATAAACATGAATGAACATCAGAAGGAATGTTGTTTCAAACGCAGAAAGACATCAGTACACACCATTTTTCAAGTTCAAGTCCAACGAGGTTAATCTTCTAACTCCTGACTGCTTTGTCGGACAAAATAGCAGATTCGGCATTATGATTAGTTAGATCACTTGTCAATCAAACTCCCGGCGAAGGGTCAATTAAGATATTTTTGATAAAATCCAAGAGGTTTCTGATCCACTTATAGGCAGCAACGTCAATGCACTTCTCAAGGTCCAGAAAGGTACTAAAAACATTGTTAAAACAGTCGACGTGACTGCAGTGGTTCAACCTTAATGTTATGAAGTGACAAGAATACATTTGTGTGCAAAAACAAAACAAAAATAATGACTTTATTCAACAATTTGAACTGTTGTCATACACAGCTGATGCAGTAAACGCAGTGCAGACCTTCCTTGTTTTATGTCAGAACGCTGGCTCACTATTAGCCGACACTGTTCACGTGAGCAGGACTATGCATGTGTGCAGGCATGGGTGTCAGGAGTGACGCAATGACTTTACCAATTGGCGATTGGCTCTTTTATTTTGAAGGCGGGACTTATTCAGCCATATTGCACGTTGCAACTTCTTCTAGCGGTGTTCGATTTCAGGTTTTTTTTTGAGTCTTCTCCAACTCCCGACTCCCACCGTAAAAAGAGGTGCTAACCCTGCTTCTAAATTACAAGTGTGAAACTTTCCTTAACCCGAAAAGCTCTCTGACATGGTGTAATATGTCAGTGTCCGAATTCCTCGCTTCATTTCGTTCACCCCTTGCTTATATAGTGCACTCAACTGCCAGGCACTATTTAGGGATTAGAGCATCAGTAAACAAGTGAGTGATTTCAGACACATCTATGGAGTTGACAATGAGAGTCGATTCCTGTGCTGGAGTTGAACTCGAAGAATCAACTTTTTGGAGTCGACTCCTCATAACTACTTTCTCAGATTCATAAGTAAGGCCCTGTCCCAAACGGCACACTTCATAGGCACTTAAGCCCTAAGTATACTTTATTTTTTATGTGTACAGTGTACAACACACTTCTACAAGCAGGTCGCAAATGTGTTTTTAAATGTATTTTTATTTAAAGGTGGATAAATCTGCATAAACAGAAAAGAACGCATGCAAGCTACAGCGACAAATGAGGCCTACGTAGATGACAGATTGTGCAAAGATATGCGCCCTCGATGTGTACTTCTACCCAACAGTCAAAGCGTCTTTACGGCAAGAAAGTGTGGAAGATTGTGAGTGTTTAAGGTGCTATTTGAGACAGGGCCTAATATGAGCACACCATCTTTGTATAACACACCTTAAGCGGTCATAATAATCTATGATGCAGACAGACCTTCTGCCGATCAGTCAGAGAGACTGATGTTGTGTTCGACAGTGTCCAGCGTGCAGTCCGCACTCAGAAGCTCATTAAAAACAGCCTCCTGGTGTCTTTTCATCTGCATTATGACAGAGCGTTTTGTTAGGCAGAATATTACTGCTGCCAAAGCAAGAAATCTCAATCTGTTTGAGATATTTCTCCCGTTGTGAAGGGGAGATTGGCAGCGGAAAGTAAAATGTGAGATAAACACGCCGTGCGACGAGGTGCCAGGTGTAGTGATGATGCGCGCTCTTAATGAGCTCTGTTTCCGCTGGCGTCCTGCGCTGAAGTGCCGGAGCAGCTCGCCGGATCAGATTTCACCCAGCCAGCAGATTTCGGCAGCTCCTTTGTGTTGCGCCGCACTGTTTATCATGGGGAATTTGATATCCACAAAGTCCTGGCACAGCAAACACAGACGGTTCCATCACAAATCACACAACTCATGATGAGCAGCACAAACGAGTTTATCTAAAAAAAATAAAACTGACTTCTTCAAGACTTTAGAGGACATTATGACTGTCATATTTCACTATTTTACAAACAGCTTAATGCAGTTGCTACATTTAGTTAGTCCTGCTGTAACCCGCTGCATCAAAACGCTTGAGTTAAGAAATCCATCCCAGGCGCAGACGTTTAGGACAGCGCTAGTCCTGCAGAACGAGCCTCTCTGATGAGAAATCAATGTGTACAGACAGACAGTTTAAGCCGCAGAGCTGCAGAAAGCGTGTCTCTTCTTCAGCGCAGGAACGAGGGATCAGCGTGTCATTCTGTCCCGGAGACGGTGTGGATCGTTTCTAATCCTGCTCTGATGAGCGTCGTCTCAGAAACAGAAGGATGACATTTCACCTGCTCTCTCTGCACACTTTCATCAGTCCAGCGGACATGAGTTTTAGATTGTTGTAGGTTT